>NC_030388.2:11876824-11902390 GCF_001625215.2 Daucus carota subsp. sativus | reverse complement strand
CGGAGGAGTAACTAGGAATGGGTGACCCCGGGAAGGCCTCTGTTGCACGCCTTATTCGATTTGTTTTCCCCCATCGCCGTTTTTTTAAACCCTTTTCTTCGATTATGGTATAATACACATTCTTTTCCGAACTTTCCTTTAAAATTCTTCATCAAGCCAGGGGGTCATTGTTTAATTAAGTTTTAAATTTCTTTATTTTCCCCTATTAGTGTGATAGGGATGAACAAAATACACATTCTGAAGTCTGTATATACAATGTATTTGCGCTTCTCTACGGGTGCGATCATACAAGCACTAAGGCACCGGATTCACATCAGAAATCCGAAGTGGAAGCGTGCTTGGGCGAGGTAGTACTAGGATGGGTGAACCAACTGGGAAGTCCTCTGTGGGGCCAGCACCCCCCTTTTTCGATTTTTGTCCGCATCCGTTTTTTTTAATAAACCAACTTTTTCTTTTCTTCGATGATGGGTATAATACAACAACATTGGGGGGGGGGGGGGGGGGGGGGGGGGGGGGCTTTCCGAACTTTCCTTTAAATGTCGTCAGCAATCATGTTAATGTTTTAATATCTTTATTTCCCCTATTATTTTGATATGATTAAACAAAATAACACATGCTGAAGTCTGTATAGACAGTTATTTGCGCGTCTCTGACGGGTGCGATCATACCAGCACAATGCACCGGATCCCATCAGAACTCCGAAGTTAAGCGTGGTTGGGAGAGAGTAGTACTAGATGGGTGACCGCCCTGGGAAGTCCTCGTGTTGCAGCACCCCTTTTTCGATTTTTTTTCCCATCCGTTGTGTTTAAACCAACTTTTTCCTTTCGATTATGGTAATAATACAACATTCTTGGTTCTCCGAACTTTCCTTTAAAAAAGTCTTAAGCATCATTTTTTATTTTTTTAATGTTTTAATTTATTTATTTTCCATATTATTTGTATATTTATTAAACACAAAAGATAACACATTCGGAAGTCTGTATATACAATTATTGCGCGTTCTCTGACCGGTGCGATCATACCAGCACTAATGCAACCGGATCCCATCAGAACTCCGAAGTTAAGCGGGCTTGGCAGAGTGAGGACTAGATGGGTGACCCCCGGGGAAGTCCCTCGTGTTAGCACCCCTTTTGCGATTTGTTTCCCATCCTTTTTTTAAAACCAACTTTGCGTCGATTATGGTAGAAGACAACATTCTTTTCGAACGTTTTCCCTTTAAAATGTCTTCTCTCAGTTTTAATTTTTTAATGTTGGTTATTTCGTTAGTTTCACTAATTATTTTTTATATTTATTAAAACAATAAAACACAATTCTGAAGTCGTATATACAAATTTAGTTGCCGCTTTCTCTGACGGGTGCATCATACCAGCACTAATGCAAAACCGGATCCCATCAGAACTCCGAAGTTAAGCGGGCTTGGGCGAGAGTAGTACTAGGATGGGTGACCCCCTGGGAAGCCTCGGGTTGCACCCTGTGGCAGGGGTTGTCCCATCCGGGTTTTTTTAAACCACTTTTCGTCGATTATGGGTATAATACAACATTCTTTTCCGACTTTCCTTTAAATGGTCGTCATCAATCATTTTTTTAATTGCCCAAGCACGCTTAACTTCGGAGTTCTGATGGGATCCGGTGCATTAGTGCTGGTATGATCGCACCCGTCAGAGAAGCGCAAATAAATTGTATATACAGACTTCAGAATGTGTTATTTTGTTTAATAAATATAAAAATAATAGGGAAAATAAAGAAATAAAAATTAAAAATTAAAAAATGATGATGAAGACATTTTAAAGGAAAGTTCGGAAAAGAATGTTGTATTATACCATAATCGAAGAAAGTTGGTTTAAAAAAAACGGATGGGAAAAAATCGAAAAAGGGGTGCAACACGAGGACTTCCCAGGGGGTCACCCATCCTAGTACTACTCTCGCCCAAGCACGCTTAACTTCGGAGTTCTGATGGGATCCGGTGCATTAGTGCTGGTATGATCGCACCCGTCAGAGAAGCGCAAATAAATTGTATATACAGACTTCAGAATGTGTTATTTTGTTTAATAATATAAAAAATAATAGGGAAAATAAAGAAATAAAAATTAAAAATTAAAAAATGATGATGAAGACATTTTAAAGGAAAGTTCGGAAAAGAATGTTGTATTATACCATAATCGAAGAAAAGTTGGTTTAAAAAAAACGGATGGGAAAACAAATCGAAAAAGGGGTGCAACACGAGGACTTCCCAGGGGGTCATCCATCCTAGTACTACTCTCGCCCAAGCACGCTTAACTTCGGAGTCTGATGGGATCCGGTGCATTAGTGCTGGTATGATCGCACCCGTCAGAGAAGCGCAAATAATTGTATATACAGACTTCAGAATGTGTTATTTTGTTTAATAAATATAAAAATAATAGGGAAAAATAAAGAAATAAAAATTAAAAAATTAAAAAATGATGATGAAGACCTTTAAAGGAAAGTTCGGAAAGAATGTTGTATTATACCATAATCGAAGAAAAGTTGGTTTAAAAAAAACGGATGGGAAAAAAATCGAAAAAGGGGTGCAACACGAGGACTTCCCAGGGGTCACCCATCCTAGTACTTACTCTCGCCCAAGCACGCTTAACTTCGGAGTTCTGATGGGATCCGGTGCATTAGTGCTGGTATGATCGCACCCGTCAGAGAAGCGCAAATAAATTATATATACAGACTTCAGAATGTGTTATTTTGTTTAATAAATATAAAAATAATAGGGAAAATAAAGAATAAAAAATTAAAAAATTAAAAAATGATGATGAAGACATTTTAAAGGAAAGTTCGGAAAAGAATGTTGTATTATACCATAATCGAAGAAAGTTGGTTTAAAAAAAACGGATGGGAAAAAATCGAAAAAGGGGTGCAACACGAGGACTTCCCAGGGGTCACCCATCCTAGTACTACTCTCGCCCAAGCACGCTTAACTTCGGAGTTCTGATGGGATCCGGTGCATTAGTGCTGGTATGATCGCACCCGTCAGAGAAGCGCAAATAAATTGTATATACAGACTTCAGAATGTGTTATTTTGTTTAATAAATATAAAAATAATAGGGAAAATAAAAAATTAAAAAATTAAAAAATGATGATGAAGACATTTTAAAGGAAAGTTCGGAAAAGAATGTTGTATTATACCATAATCGAAGAAAAGTTGGTTTAAAAAAAAACGGATGGGAAAAAAATCGAAAAAAGGGTGCAACACGAGGACTTCCCAGGGGGTCACCCATCCTAGTACTACTCTCGCCCAAGCACGCTTAACTTCGGAGTTTCTGATGGGATCCGGTGCATTAGTGCTGGTATGATCGCACCCGTCAGAGAAGCGCAATAAATTGTATATACAGACTTCAGAATGTGTTATTTTGTTTAATAAATATAAAAATAATAGGGAAATAAAGAAATAAAAATTAAAAATTAAAAAATGATGATGAAGACATTTTAAAGGAAAGTTCGGAAAAGAATGTTGTATTATACCATAATCGAAGAAAAGTTGGTTTAAAAAAAAACGGATGGGAAAAAAATCGAAAAAGGGGTGCAACACGAGGACTTCCCAGGGGTCACCCATCCTAGTACTACTCTCGCCCAAGCACGCTTAACTTCGGAGTTCTGATGGGATCCGGTGCATTAGTGCTGGTATGATCGCACCGTCAGAGAAGCGCAAATAAATTGTATATACAGACTTCAGAATGTGTTATTTTGTTTAATAAATATAAAAATAATAGGGAAAATAAAGAAATAAAAAATTAAAAAATTAAAAAATGATGATGAAGACATTTTAAAGGAAAGTTCGGAAAAGAATGTTGTATTATACCATAATCGAAGAAAAGTTGGTTTAAAAAAACGGATGGGAAAAAATCGAAAAAGGGGTGCAACACGAGGACTTCCCAGGGGGTCACCCATCCTAGTACTACTCTCGCCCAAGCACGCTTAACTTCGGAGTTCTGATGGGATCCGGTGCATTAGTGCTGGTATGATCGCACCCGTCAGAGAAGCGCAAATAAATTGTATATACAGACTTCAGAATGTGTTATTTTGTTTAATAATATAAAAATAATAGGGAAATAAAGAAATATAAAATTAAAAATTAAAAAATGATGATGAAGACATTTTAAAGGAAAGTTCGGAAAAGAATGTTGTATTATACCATAATCGAAGAAAAGTTGGTTTAAAAAAAACGGATGGGAAAAAAATCGAAAAAGGGGTGCAACACGAGGACTTCCCAGGGGGTCACCCATCCTAGTACTACTCTCGCCCAAGCACGCTTAACTTCGGAGTTCTGATGGGATCCGGTGCATTAGTGCTGGTATGATCGCACCCGTCAGAGAAGCGCAAATAAATTGTATATACAGACTTCAGAATGTGTTATTTGTTTAATAAATATAAAATAATAGGGAAAATAAAGAAATAAAAAATTAAAAAATTAAAAAATGATGATGAAGACATTTTAAAGGAAAGTTCGGAAAAGAATGTTGTATTATACCATAATCGAAGAAAAGTTGGTTTAAAAAAAAACGGATGGGAAAAAATCGAAAAAGGGGTGCAACACGAGGACTTCCCAGGGGGTCACCCATCCTAGTACTACTCTCGCCCAAGCACGCTTAACTTCGGAGTTCTGATGGGATCCGGTGCATTAGTGCTGGTATGATCGCACCCGTCAGAGAAGCGCAAATAAATTGTATATACAGACTTCAGAATGTGTTATTTTGTTTAATAAATATAAAAATAATAGGGAAAATAAAGAAATAAAAAATTAAAAATTAAAAAATGATGATGAAGACATTTTAAAGGAAAGTTCGGAAAAGAATGTTGTATTATACCATAATCGAAGAAAAGTTGGTTTAAAAAAAACGGATGGGAAAAAAAATCGAAAAAGGGGTGCAACACGAGGACTTCCCAGGGGGTCACCCATCCTAGTACTACTCTCGCCCAAGCACGCTTAACTTCGGAGTTCTGATGGGATCCGGTGCATTAGTGCTGGTATGATCGCACCCGTCAGAGATGCGCAAATAAATTGTATATACAGACTTCAGAATGTGTTATTTTGTTTAATAAATATAAAATAATAGGGAAAATAAAGAAATAAAAAATTAAAAATTAAAAAATGATGATGAAGACATTTTAAAGGAAGTTCGGAAAAGAATGTTGTATTATACCATAATCGAAGAAAAGTTGGTTTAAAAAAAACGGATGGGAAAAAAATCGAAAAAGGGGTGCAACACGAGGACTTCCCAGGGGGTCACCCATCCTAGTACTACTCTCGCCCAAGCACGCTTAACTTCGGAGTTCTGATGGGATCCGGTGCATTAGTGCTGGTATGATCGCACCCGTCAGAGAAGCGCAAATAAATTGTATATACAGACTTCAGAATGTGTTATTTTGTTTAATAAATATAAAAATAATAGGGAAAATAAAGAAATAAAAAATTAAAAAATTAAAAAATGATGATGAAGACATTTTAAAGGAAAGTTCGGAAAAGAATGTTGTATTATACCATAATCGAAGAAAAGTTGGTTTAAAAAAAAACGGATGGGAAAAAAATCGAAAAAGGGGTGCAACACGAGGACTTCCCAGGGGGTCACCCATCCTAGTACTACTCTCGCCCAAGCACGCTTAACTTCGGAGTTCTGATGGGATCCGGTGCATTAGTGCTGGTATGATCGCACCCGTCAGAGAAGCGCAAATAAATTGTATATACAGACTTCAGAATGTGTTATTTTGTTTAATAAATATAAAAATAATAGGGAAAATAAAGAAATAAAAATTAAAAAATTAAAAAATGATGATGAAGACATTTTAAAGGAAAGTTCGGAAAAGAATGTTGTATTATACCATAATCGAAGAAAAGTTGGTTTAAAAAAAACGGATGGGAAAAAAATCGAAAAAGGGGTGCAACACGAGGACTTCCCAGGGGGTCACCCATCCTAGTACTACTCTCGCCCAAGCACGCTTAACTTCGGAGTTCTGATGGGATCCGGTGCATTAGTGCTGGTATGATCGCACCCGTCAGAGAAGCGCAAATAAATTGTATATACAGACTTCAGAATGTGTTATTTTGTTTAATAAATATAAAAATAATAGGGAAAATAAAGAAATAAAAAATTAAAAATTAAAAATGATGATGAAGACATTTTAAAGGAAAGTTCGGAAAAGAATGTTGTATTATACCATAATCGAAGAAAAGTTGGTTTAAAAAAAACGGATGGGAAAAAAATCGAAAAAAGGGTGCAACACGAGGACTTCCCAGGGGGTCACCCATCCTAGTACTACTCTCGCCCAAGCACGCTTAACTTCGGAGTTCTGATGGGATCCGGTGCATTAGTGCTGGTATGATCGCACCCGTCAGAGAAGCGCAAATAAATTGTATATACAGACTTCAGAATGTGTTATTTGTTTAATAAATATAAAAATAATAGGGAAAATAAAGAAATAAAAAATTAAAAAATGATGATGAAGACATTTTAAAGGAAAGTTCGGAAAAGAATGTTGTATTATACCATAATCGAAGAAAAGTTGGTTTAAAAAAAAACGGATGGGAAAAAAATCGAAAAAGGGGTGCAACACGAGGACTTCCCAGGGGGTCACCCATCCTAGTACTACTCTCGCCCAAGCACGCTTAACTTCGGAGTTCTGATGGGATCCGGTGCATTAGTGCTGGTATGATCGCACCCGTCAGAGAAGCGCAAATAAATTGTATATACAGACTTCAGAATGTGTTATTTTGTTTAATAAATATAAAAATAATAGGGAAAATAAAGAAATAAAAATTAAAAAATTAAAAAATGATGATGAAGACATTTTAAAGGAAAGTTCGGAAAAGAATGTTGTATTATACCATAATCGAAGAAAAGTTGGTTTAAAAAAAAAACGGATGGGAAAAAAATCGAAAAAGGGGTGCAACACGAGGACTTCCCAGGGGGTCACCCATCCTGGTACTACTCTCGCCCAAGCACGCTTAACTTCGGAGTTCTGATGAGATCCGGTGCATTAGTGCTGGTATGATCGCACCCGTCAGAGAAGCGCAAATAAATTGTATATACAGACTTCAGAATGTGTTATTTTGTTTAATAATATAAAAATAATAGGGAAAATAAAGAAATAAAAATTAAAAAATTAAAAAATGATGATGAAGACATTTTAAAGGAAAGTTCGGAAAAGAATGTTGTATTATACCATAATCGAAGAAAAGTTGGTTTAAAAAAAACGGATGGGAAAAAATCGAAAAAGGGGTGCAACACGAGGACTTCCCAGGGGGTCACCCATCCTAGTACTACTCTCGCCCAAGCACGCTTAACTTCGGAGTTCTGATGGGATCCGGTGCATTAGTGCTGGTATGATCGCACCCGTCAGAGAAGCGCAAATAAATTGTATATACAGACTTCAGAATGTGTTATTTTGTTTAATAAATATAAAAATAATAGGGAAAATAAAGAAATAAAAAATTAAAAATTAAAAAATGATGATGAAGACATTTTAAAGGAAAGTTCGGAAAAGAATGTTGTATTATACCATAATCGAAGAAAAGTTGGTTTAAAAAAAAACGGATGGGAAAAAAATCGAAAAAGGGGTGCAACACGAGGACTTCCCAGGGGGTCACCCATCCTAGTACTACTCTCGCCCAAGCACGCTTAACTTCGGAGTTCTGATGAGATCCGGTGCATTAGTGCTGGTATGATCGCACCCGTCAGAGAAGCGCAAATAAATTGTATATACAGACTTCAGAATGTGTTATTTTGTTTAATAAATATAAAAATAATAGGGAAAATAAAGAAATAAAAAATTAAAAAATTAAAAAATGATGATGAAGACATTTTAAAGGAAAGTTCGGAAAAGAATGTTGTATTATACCATAATCGAAGAAAAGTTGGTTTAAAAAAAACGGATGGGAAAAAAATCGAAAAAGGGGTGCAACACGAGGACTTCCCAGGGGGTCACCCATCCTAGTACTACTCTCGCCCAAGCACGCTTAACTTCAGAGTTCTGATGGGATCCGGTGCATTAGTGCTGGTATGATCGCACCCGTCAGAGAAGCGCAAATAAATTGTATATACAGACTTCAGAATGTGTTATTTGTTTAATAAATATAAAAATAATAGGGAAAATAAAGAAATTAAAAATTAAAAAATTAAAAAATGATGATGAAGACATTTTAAAGGAAAGTTCGGAAAAGAATGTTGTATTATACCATAATCGAAGAAAAGTTGGTTTAAAAAAAACGGATGGGAAAAAAATCGAAAAAGGGGTGCAACACGAGGACTTCCCAGGGGGTCACCCATCCTAGTACTACTCTCGCCCAAGCACGCTTAACTTCGGAGTTCTGATGGGATCCGGTGCATTAGTGCTGGTATGATCGCACCCGTCAGAGAAGCGCAAATAAATTGTATATACAGACTTCAGAATGTGTTATTTTGTTTAATAAATATAAAATAATAGGGAAATAAAGAAATAAAAAATTAAAAAATTAAAAAATGATGATGAAGACATTTTAAAGGAAAGTTCGGAAAAGAATGTTGTATTATACCATAATCGAAGAAAAGTTGGTTTAAAAAAAAACGGATGGGAAAAAAATCGAAAAAGGGGTGCAACACGAGGACTTCCCAGGGGGTCACCCATCCTAGTACTACTCTCGCCCAAGCACGCTTGACTTCGGAGTTCTGATGGGATCCGGTGCATTAGTGCTGGCATGATCGCACCCGTCAGAGAAGCGCAAATAAATTGTATATACAGACTTCAGAATGTGTTATTTTGTTTAATAAATATAAAAATAATAGGGAAAATAAAGAAATAAAAAATTAAAAAATTAAAAAATGATGATGAAGACATTTTAAAGGAAAGTTCGGAAAAGAATGTTGTATTATACCATAATCGAAGAAAAGTTGGTTTAAAAAAACGGATGGGAAAAAAATCGAAAAAGGGGTGCAACACGAGGACTTCCCAGGGGGTCACCCATCCTAGTACTACTCTCGCCCAAGCACGCTTAACTTCGGAGTTCTGATGGGATCCGGTGCATTAGTGTAACAGCCCGATTTTTCGGACTATTATCATTCTATCAAATAATAGAAATTCCACATTTAATCCATAAATAATATAAAGAAAGTCACATAATATCATAAATCAATCTCTCAAAAATCTCAATTCTGAAACATAAACTAATATCCTTCATGGAGACGCAGCTCCTAAAATAACTGAAAATAAAATATGATCACTATTATTAGACTCTAGCCCACTCCAATCAAATCCAACTCCAAAGCCTTGCCAATAACATTAACCTGAAATTTGTAAGTCGTGAGCTACACAGCCCAGTAAGAAAACAAATTCGACTAACAGACCAAAAACTATCAAGACTTGCCATTGTTCACAATTTCATAACCAACAATCATAAACCAATATTTCATAAAGTAAATTCCACAGTTCGCTAGGCCACTAATACCCGGTGGCACGGTATCATTGGTTCATAGGTGTCAATAATGCGCCCCTTACTAAGGTATCATAAATTGTGCCAAGCACGCCCTAGTAAGGTATCATAATCTAGTTCCGGAACTATACGCAATTACTAACAGGTTCATAATTCATAGCTAGCTGGGAATTCCTTATATCTAAAATATTTTATCAATCCCAAACTTTCACAACAAAGCAGTATAAAGCATTTGAAACAATTCTGAAAGTGCGAAAAGTAATCTTACCTTAGCAAAACAATCACTTCTAACTCGCAGCACTGAGCCCTACACAGATTTTTAATCATAAAATAAAGGATTATCAGTCTACTAGACAATAAGAATACAATCTTTTTAACCCTATGATTTCTAACAGTACACCAGTAAGGTTTAGGACTAACATATATTAAATATAATATAACCTTGCCCAACTGGCCAACACTGATACACTGACCAAACCTGATATCCAAGGAACAGGAGTAAAAACATTATTTAATAAATAATTAAGAACTAAACAAAATCTCTTTTTTTTTTTTTGTTTCCAGAAAACATCTTTTATAAAAATATTTTAATGTACACAAAATCAATTATATGAAAAAAAGTAGCTAAAATAATTTATTTGTTTCCAAATCAAAATATATAGTAATTAATAACATGGTAAATAAATATTAAAAACACTTGCCAAACACAAATATCATTGGTAACACATTTTTAACACATCCACACATATTACCGATGCATAAAATACACATATATATAATTCGTAAAATCATGGAAAATATAATAAATTAAATATAAGAAAATATATATTTGAAGAAAACCTTTTTCATGTTGCAGAACACTTATTTTCAAAAATATAAGTAACCTTCATATGAGATACAGTATACATTAAGAATATAACCAAATAGAGAATAATCTTCATTTACATAACAATATCAGTACACAATCAGAATAACAGAGAGAATAACAGGAGGGTTTGAAAACGTACTGTACATAACCTATTTTTTATCTATCAGTATCACTACACAATCAGAGATATCAGTATAACTACACAATCAGAGAGAATGACAGGAGGGTTTCAAAACATACTGTACGTAACCTATTTTTTATATCACAGCTTCATCAGTATAGAAATATAAAGAAAATAACAGTAGGGTTAAAAGAAAGCGTACCTTTTGTGGTTAAAACCTTCACAAGGCTACGGTATATATAAGCTATAACCTATTTGTTACGTAAAAGATATCTTAATTAACAGTACTAATCATAATAAGGATAAACCTTACGTATTAAAATAGGACACGGATGTTTACTCTTTTTAAAACTAAAACCACATAATATTTATAAAACCTTATAAACCAAACATTAATAAAATCTTATTAACAACATACTTTTAAATCCTACACAATAAAATACTAATAATATATTTCATAATAAAATAAAATCTTGCAATTTAAAATATTAGTAAAGTTTTCACAATAAAATATTTGCATCATAAAATACTAATAAAATATTGCACAATAAATACTTTTTCAAAAATTTATACAATACATATATATATACATAACAATTAAATATAAAAAAATTTACGAATATTACATTCTACCCTCCTTAAAAAAAATTTGGTCCCCAAATTTACACCTAAAGACATACATGTAATGTACTCTTAAAATAAAATAAAAATAGGGAAAATCTTACCTTAATTTTCTTTCGGTTCGTGTTGGTATACTCGCCCATAATTTGGACCAAGTAAAGCCGCTAAGGTTGCTTTGTTCCCATTGTCTTTGTCTCTGGTTGGGTCACGTTTTGGACATTCAGCAACTCTATGTCCCATCTCACCGCAACTGAAACATGCTCCTGTGTTCCATCGGCAGTCCTTATCCAAGTGATTACGACCACACCTTGAACATTGAAGCTTTCCCCCTTGATTCCCTTTGTTTGCATTTCCACCCGTTCCTCGATTGTTAAACTTCTTCGACGATCCAGTACCATTAAATCCTCCTGAAGGCTCGCTTCGCTTCTTAGTTTCTTCATCTTTCTTCTTTAATGCCTCGACCATGCCCCTTTCAACCACTAATGCCTTGTTAAGTACTTGCTCATACGTGGTTAACTCAAAATTTGCAACAGCATGCCTAATATTTTCTCTAAGTCCTTCCTCCAATCTTCTAGCCCGACTGATCTCGTCAGCAACTAAGGTAGGAGCATATTTGGAGAGCCTCGCAAACTCTGCTTCATACTCTACTACCGTCCTATCTCCCTGCTCAAGCCTAATGAAATCCCTCTCTTTTTGCACACGAATAGTTCTTGGAAAGTATTTATCTGTCAATGCCGTCTTGAATCTATCCCATGTCATCGGATCAGCATTTTCCTCATTCCTCCTTTGCTCCATCAGCCACCAATCATATGCACTGCCCTGTAATTGATACACAGCTAAAGTAACCTTTTGCCCATCATTACTTCCCATCAATTCAAATGCCTTTTCCATCTCTTGGATCCATTTTTCCACAATAGCAGGGTCAGTTGCACCATCAAATGTTGGGGGGTTCAAACGCTTGAATTCTGACACAATACTTCGTTGAGCTGGTTGTTGATTCCCAACGAGTGTTGCCAAGGTTTGCGCGAGCTGGTTCAACATATTTCCACCCTCATTATTATTGTTATTGTTATTGTTTCCACCGCTTCCGTTGTTTCTGTTGTTGCGATTGTTAGCACCTCCACGTCGAGCACTCATGATTCCTTCAAACAAGAATAAACTATCTATAATATGGATCATAATTATCAAGAAGGTAGATATATTCATAATCCAATAAATGAAATTCATAAAAATGTTGAAACAATAATACTAAATTTATTAATCTAGGCTCGAAATAGGCCACAAAATGTGTCTTCAAACAATACCAAATAAAAACTAGACCTACGCGACTTGATATTTAAGAGAAACAATCCATAAACCAAACTATCTAAATAATAAACTAAATTTCTTCTAAAATCTCAGTCACCCTTGCTCTAGTCGTCGCGATTGCTCTTCGATGCCCTTGTAGAAAATCCGTGGTGATCCTCTTGATCCATGCGGGACATCGCGATAATGGCCATCGACAAATAAAGTTTATTGAACGTTCGGAGGCTCTAGTATCCCTTCTTACTATTTCCAGCACTCTAGCAGCCTTATCTTTTTGATGTCGGCAGTCCTTAAGATGGTTTATGTAAGCTGTGTAAAGATCAGTATATTTCATTTCTAAATTAAATTCTGCTCCCTCAGCTTCTTCTTCTCTAAGTTTGAGTTTCAATTTTAGCAATGCATTCTCTCCCTTTAACTTTGCTATCTCATCATCCCTACATGGCTGACACACAACCTCGGAAAAGGAAGATTCCTTAACCGAGTCCTCACTATCATAATCGGGTTGAGGAGCATCCTCATCTATCTCGAGTGAAATTACAGATTCAATGTCCTCCTCGGGGTCTTCCTCAAAATCGTCCTCAAACTCTTCATCCAGACCCCAAACATTGTCATTATCTGCCATCTACACAAATTTTAAAAACGATATATTAAAATTTTGTTTCTAAAGATAATTCTTTATCCCTAACGACATAACTTAATCCTAGCAGATAGTCTACAGGAAGCTAACCTAGGCTCTGAATACCAACTGTAACAGCCCGATTTTTCGGACTATTATCATTCTATCAAATAATAGAAATTCCACATTTAATCCATAAATAATATAAAGAAAGTCACATAATATCATAAATCAATCTCTCAAAAATCTCAATTCTGAAACATAAACTAATATCCTTCATGGAGACGCAGCTCCTAAAATAACTGAAAATAAAATATGATCACTATTATTAGACTCTAGCCCACTCCAATCAAATCCAACTCCAAAGCCTTGCCAATAACATTAACCTGAAATTTGTAAGTCGTGAGCTACACAGCCCAGTAAGAAAACAAATTCGACTAACAGACCAAAAACTATCAAGACTTGCCATTGTTCACAATTTCATAACCAACAATCATAAACCAATATTTCATAAAGTAAATTCCACAGTTCGCTAGGCCACTAATACCCGGTGGCACGGTATCATTGGTTCATAGGTGTCAATAATGCGCCCCTTACTAAGGTATCATAAATTGTGCCAAGCACGCCCTAGTAAGGTATCATAATCTAGTTCCGGAACTATACGCAATTACTAACAGGTTCATAATTCATAGCTAGCTGGGAATTCCTTATATCTAAAATATTTTATCAATCCCAAACTTTCACAACAAAGCAGTATAAAGCATTTGAAACAATTCTGAAAGTGCGAAAAGTAATCTTACCTTAGCAAAACAATCACTTCTAACTCGCAGCACTGAGCCCTACACAGATTTTTAATCATAAAATAAAGGATTATCAGTCTACTAGACAATAAGAATACAATCTTTTTAACCCTATGATTTCTAACAGTACACCAGTAAGGTTTAGGACTAACATATATTAAATATAATATAACCTTGCCCAACTGGCCAACACTGATACACTGACCAAACCTGATATCCAAGGAACAGGAGTAAAAACATTATTTAATAAATAATTAAGAACTAAACAAAATCTCTTTTTTTTTTTTTGTTTCCAGAAAACATCTTTTATAAAAATATTTTAATGTACACAAAATCAATTATATGAAAAAAAGTAGCTAAAATAATTTATTTGTTTCCAAATCAAAATATATAGTAATTAATAACATGGTAAATAAATATTAAAAACACTTGCCAAACACAAATATCATTGGTAACACATTTTTAACACATCCACACATATTACCGATGCATAAAATACACATATATATAATTCGTAAAATCATGGAAAATATAATAAATTAAATATAAGAAAATATATATTTGAAGAAAACCTTTTTCATGTTGCAGAACACTTATTTTCAAAAATATAAGTAACCTTCATATGAGATACAGTATACATTAAGAATATAACCAAATAGAGAATAATCTTCATTTACATAACAATATCAGTACACAATCAGAATAACAGAGAGAATAACAGGAGGGTTTGAAAACGTACTGTACATAACCTATTTTTTATCTATCAGTATCACTACACAATCAGAGATATCAGTATAACTACACAATCAGAGAGAATGACAGGAGGGTTTCAAAACATACTGTACGTAACCTATTTTTTATATCACAGCTTCATCAGTATAGAAATATAAAGAAAATAACAGTAGGGTTAAAAGAAAGCGTACCTTTTGTGGTTAAAACCTTCACAAGGCTACGGTATATATAAGCTATAACCTATTTGTTACGTAAAAGATATCTTAATTAACAGTACTAATCATAATAAGGATAAACCTTACGTATTAAAAATAGGACACGGATGTTTACTCTTTTTAAAACTAAAACCACATAATATTTATAAAACCTTATAAACCAAACATTAATAAAATCTTATTAACAACATACTTTTAAATCCTACACAATAAAATACTAATAATATATTTCATAATAAAATAAAATCTTGCAATTTAAAATATTAGTAAAAGTTTTCACAATAAAATATTTGCATCATAAAATACTAATAAAATATTGCACAATAAATACTTTTTCAAAAATTTATACAATACATATATATATATACATAACAATTAAATATAAAAAAATTTACGAATATTACAATTAGTGCTGGTATGATCGCACCCGTCAGAGAAGCGCAAATAAATTGTATATACAGACTTCAGAATGTGTTATTTTGTTTAATAAATATAAAAATAATAGGGAAAATAAAGAAATAAAAAATTAAAAAATGATGATGAAGACATTTTAAAGGAAAGTTCGGAAAAGAATGTTGTATTATACCATAATCGAAGAAAAGTTGGTTTAAAAAAAAACGGATGGGAAAAAAATCGAAAAAAGGGTGCAACACGAGGACTTCCCAGGGGGTCACCCATCCTAGTACTACTCTCGCCCAAGCACGCTTAACTTCGGAGTTCTGATGGGATCCGGTGCATTAGTGCTGGTATGATCGCACCCGTCAGAGAAGCGCAAATAAATTGTATATACAGACTTCAGAATGAGTTATTTTGTTTAATAAATATAAAAATAATAGGGAAAATAAAGAAATAAAAAATTAAAAAATGATGATGAAGACATTTTAAAGGAAAGTTCGGAAAAGAATGTTGTATTATACCATAATCGAAGAAAAGTTGGTTTAAAAAAAACGGATGGGAAAAAAATCGAAAAAGGGGTGCAACACGAGGACTTCCCAGGGGGTCACCCATTCTAGTACTACTCTCGCCCAAGCACGCTTAACTTCGGAGTTCTGATGGGATCCGGTGCATTAGTGCTGGTATGATCGCACCCGTCAGAGAAGCGCAAATAAATTGTATATACAGACTTCAGAATGTGTTATTTTGTTTAATAAATATAAAAATAATAGGGAAAATAAAGAAATAAAAAATTAAAAAATTAAAAAATGATGATGAAGACATTTTAAAGGAAAGTTCGGAAAAGAATGTTGTATTATACCATAATCGAAAAAAAGTTGGTTTAAAAAAAACGGATGGGAAAAAAATCGAAAAAGGGGTGCAACACGAGGACTTCCCAGGGGGTCACCCATCCTAGTACTACTCTCGCCCAAGCACGCTTAACTTCGGAGTTCTGATGGGATCCGGTGCATTAGTGCTGGTATGATCGCACCCGTCAGAGAAGCGCAAATAAATTGTATATACAGACTTCAGAATGTGTTATTTTGTTTAATAAATATAAAAATAATAAGGAAAATAAAGAAATAAAAAATTAAAAAATTAAAAAATGATGATGAAGACATTTTAAAGGAAAGTTCGGAAAAGAATGTTGTATTATACCATAATCGAAGAAAAGTTGGTTTAAAAAAAACGGATGGGAAAAAAATCGAAAAAAGGGTGCAACACGAGGACTTCCCAGGGGGTCACCCATCCTAGTACTACTCTCGCCCAAGCACGCTTAACTTCGGAGTTCTGATGGGATCCGGTGCATTAGTGCTGGTATGATCGCACCCGTCAGAGAAGCGCAAATAAATTGTATATACAGACTTCAGAATGTGTTATTTTGTTTAATAAATATAAAAATAATAGGGAAAATAAAGAAATAAAAAATTAAAAATTAAAAAATGATGATGAAGACATTTTAAAGGAAAGTTCGGAAAAGAATGTTGTATTATACCATAATCGAAAAAAAGTTGGTTTAAAAAAAACGGATGGGAAAAAAATCGAAAAAGGGGTGCAACACGAGGACTTCCCAGGGGGTCACCCATCCTAGTACTACTCTCGCCCAAGCACGCTTAACTTCGGAGTTCTAATGGGATCCGGTGCATTACTGCTGGTATGATCGCACCCGTCAGAGAAGCGCAAATAAATTGTATATACAGACTTCAGAATGTGTTATTTTGTTTAATAAATATAAAAATAATAGGGAAAATAAAGAAATAAAAAATTAAAAAATTAAAAAATGATGATGAAGACATTTTAAAGGAAAGTTCGGAAAAGAATGTTGTATTATACCATAATCGAAGAAAAGTTGGTTTAAAAAAAACGGATGGGAAAAAAATCGAAAAAGGGGTGCAACACGAGGACTTCCCAGGGGGTCACCCATCCTAGTACTACTCTCGCCCAAGCACGCTTAACTTCGGAGTTCTGATGGGATCCGGTGCATTAGTGCTGGTATGATCGCACCCGTCAGAGAAGCGCAAATAAATTGTATATACAGACTTCAGAATGTGTTATTTTGTTTAATAAATATAAAAATAATAGGGAAAATAAAGAAATAAAAATTAAAAAATGATGATGAAGACATTTTAAAGGAAAGTTCGGAAAAGAATGTTGTATTATACCATAATCGAAGAAAAGTTGGTTTAAAAAAAAACGGATGGGAAAAAAATCGAAAAAAGGGTGCAACACGAGGACTTCCCAGGGGGTCACCCATCCTAGTACTACTCTCGCCCAAGCACGCTTAACTTCGGAGTTCTGATGGGATCCGGTGCATTAGTGCTGGTATGATCGCACCCGTCAGAGAAGCGCAAATAAATTGTATATACAGACTTCAGAATGAGTTATTTTGTTTAATAAATATAAAAATAATAGGGAAAATAAAGAAATAAAAAATTAAAAAATGATGATGAAGACATTTTAAAGGAAAGTTCGGAAAAGAATGTTGTATTATACCATAATCGAAGAAAAGTTGGTTTAAAAAAAACGGATGGGAAAAAAATCGAAAAAGGGGTGCAACACGAGGACTTCCCAGGGGGTCACCCATCCTAGTACTACTCTCGCCCAAGCACGCTTAACTTCGGAGTTCTGATGGGATCCGGTGCATTAGTGCTGGTATGATCGCACCCGTCAGAGAAGCGCAAATAAATTGTATATACAGACTTCAGAATGTGTTATTTTGTTTAATAAATATAAAAATAATAGGGAAAATAAAGAAATAAAAAATTAAAAAATTAAAAAATGATGATGAAGACATTTTAAAGGAAAGTTCGGAAAAGAATGTTGTATTATACCATAATCGAAAAAAAGTTGGTTTAAAAAAAACGGATGGGAAAAAAATCGAAAAAGGGGTGCAACACGAGGACTTCCCAGGGGGTCACCCATCCTAGTACTACTCTCGCCCAAGCACGCTTAACTTCGGAGTTCTGATGGGATCCGGTGCATTAGTGCTGGTATGATCGCACCCGTCAGAGAAGCGCAAATAAATTGTATATACAGACTTCAGAATGTGTTATTTTGTTTAATAAATATAAAAATAATAAGGAAAATAAAGAAATAAAAAATTAAAAAATTAAAAAATGATGATGAAGACATTTTAAAGGAAAGTTCGGAAAAGAATGTTGTATTATACCATAATCGAAGAAAAGTTGGTTTAAAAAAAACGGATGGGAAAAAAATCGAAAAAGGGGTGCAACACGAGGACTTCCCAGGGGGTCACCCATCCTAGTACTACTCTCGCCCAAGCACGCTTAACTTCGGAGTTCTGATGGGATCCGGTGCATTAGTGCTGGTATGATCGCACCCGTCAGAGAAGCGCAAATAAATTGTATATACAGACTTCAGAATGTGTTATTTTGTTTAATAAATATAAAAATAATAGGGAAAATAAAGAAATAAAAATTAAAAATTAAAAAATGATGATGAAGACATTTTAAAGGAAAGTTCGGAAAAGAATGTTGTATTATACCATAATCGAAGAAAAGTTGGTTTAAAAAAAAACGGATGGGAAAAAAATCGAAAAAGGGGTGCAACACGAGGACTTCCCAGGGGGTCACCCATCCTAGTACTACTCTCGCCCAAGCACGCTTAACTTCGGAGTTCTGATGGGATCCGGTGCATTAGTGCTGGCATGATCGCACCCGTCAGAGAAGCGCAAATAAATTGTATATACAGACTTCAGAATGTGTTATTTTGTTTAATAAATATAAAAATAATAGGGAAAATAAAGAAATAAAAAATTAAAAAATTAAAAAATGATGATGAAGACATTTTAAAGGAAAGTTCGGAAAAAATGTTGTATTATACCATAATCGAAGAAAAGTTGGTTTAAAAAAAACGGATGGGAAAAAAATCGAAAAAGGGGTGCAACACGAGGACTTCCCAGGGGGTCACCCATCCTAGTACTACTCTCGCCCAAGCACGCTTAACTTCGGAGTTCTGATGGGATCCGGTGCATTAGTGCTGGTATGATCGCACCCGTCAGAGAAGCGCAAATAAATTGTATATACAGACTTCAGAATGTGTTATTTTGTTTAATAAATATAAAAATAATAGGGAAAATAAAGAAATAAAAAATTAAAAAATGATGATGAAGACATTTTAAAGGAAAGTTCGGAAAAGAATGTTGTATTATACCATAATCGAAGAAAAGTTGGTTTAAAAAAAAACGGATGGGAAAAAAATCGAAAAAGGGGTGCAACACGAGGACTTCCCAGGGGGTCACCCATCCTAGTACTACTCTCGCCCAAGCACGCTTAACTTCGGAGTTCTGATGGGATCCGGTGCATTAGTGCTGGTATGATCGCACCCGTCAGAGAAGCGCAAATAAATTGTATATACAGACTTCAGAATGTGTTATTTTGTTTAATAAATATAAAAATAATAGGGAAAATAAAGAAATAAAAAATTAAAAAATTAAAAAATGATGATGAAGACATTTTAATGGAAAGTTCGGAAAAGAATGTTGTATTATACCATAATCGAAGAAAAGTTGGTTTAAAAAAAAACGGATGGGAAAAAAATCGAAAAAGGGGTGCAACACGAGGACTTCCCAGGGGGTCACCCATCCTAGTACTACTCTCGCCCAAGCACGCTTAACTTCGGAGTTCTGATGGGATCCGGTGCATTAGTGCTGGTATGATCGCACCCGTCAGAGAAGCGCAAATAAATTGTATATACAGACTTCAGAATGTGTTATTTTGTTTAATAATATAAAAATAATAGGGAAAATAAAGAAATAAAAAATTAAAAAATTAAAAAATGATGATGAAGACATTTTAAAGGAAAGTTCGGAAAAGAATGTTGTATTATACCATAATCGAAGAAAAGTTGGTTTAAAAAAAAACGGATGGGAAAAAAATCGAAAAAGGGTGCAACACGAGGACTTCCCAGGGGGTCACCCATCCTAGTACTACTCTCGCCCAAGCACGCTTAACTTCGGAGTTCTGATGGGATCCGGTGCATTAGTGCTGGTATGATCGCACCCGTCAGAGAAGCGCAAATAAATTGTATATACAGACTTCAGAATGTGTTATTTTGTTTAATAAATATAAAAATAATAGGGAAAATAAAGAAATAAAAAATTAAAAATTAAAAAATGATGATGAAGACATTTTAAAGGAAAGTTCGGAAAAGAATGTTGTATTATACCATAATCGAAGAAAAGTTGGTTTAAAAAAAAACGGATGGGAAAAAAATCGAAAAAGGGGTGCAACACGAGGACTTCCCAGGGGGTCACCCATCCTAGTACTACTCTCGCCCAAGCACGCTTAACTTCGGAGTTCTGATGGGATCCGGTGCATTAGTGCTGGCATGATCGCACCCGTCAGAGAAGCGCAAATAAATTGTATATACAGACTTCAGAATGTGTTATTTTGTTTAATAAATATAAAATAATAGGGAAAATAAAGAAATAAAAAATTAAAAAATTAAAAAATGATGATGAAGACATTTTAAAGGAAAGTTCGGAAAAAATGTTGTATTATACCATAATCGAAGAAAAGTTGGTTTAAAAAAAACGGATGGGAAAAAAATCGAAAAAGGGGTGCAACACGAGGACTTCCCAGGGGGTCACCCATCCTAGTACTACTCTCGCCCAAGCACGCTTAACTTCGGAGTTCTGATGGGATCCGGTGCATTAGTGCTGGTATGATCGCACCCGTCAGAGAAGCGCAAATAAATTGTATATACAGACTTCAGAATGTGTTATTTTGTTTAATAAATATAAAAATAATAGGGAAAATAAAGAAATAAAAAATTAAAAAATGATGATGAAGACATTTTAAAGGAAAGTTCGGAAAAGAATGTTGTATTATACCATAATCGAAGAAAAGTTGGTTTAAAAAAAACGGATGGGAAAAAAATCGAAAAAGGGGTGCAACACGAGGACTTCCCAGGGGGTCACCCATCCTAGTACTACTCTCGCCCAAGCACGCTTAACTTCGGAGTTCTGATGGGATCCGGTGCATTAGTGCTGGTATGATCGCACCCGTCAGAGAAGCGCAAATAAATTGTATATACAGACTTCAGAATGTGTTATTTTGTTTAATAAATATAAAAATAATAGGGAAAATAAAGAAATAAAAAATTAAAAAATTAAAAAATGATGATGAAGACATTTTAATGGAAAGTTCGGAAAAGAATGTTGTATTATACCATAATCGAAGAAAAGTTGGTTTAAAAAAAAACGGATGGGAAAAAAAATCGAAAAAGGGTGCAACACGAGGACTTCCCAGGGGGTCACCCATCCTAGTACTACTCTCGCCCAAGCACGCTTAACTTCGGAGTTCTGATGGGATCCGGTGCATTAGTGCTGGTATGATCGCACCCGTCAGAGAAGCGCAAATAAATTGTATATACAGACTTCAGAATGTGTTATTTTGTTTAATAAATATAAAAATAATAGGGAAAATAAAGAAATAAAAAATTAAAAATTAAAAATGATGATGAAGACATTTTAAAGGAAAGTTCGGAAAAGAATGTTGTATTATACCATAATCGAAGAAAAGTTGGTTTAAAAAAAACGGATGGGAAAAAAATCGAAAAAAGGGTGCAACACGAGGACTTCCCAGGGGGTCACCCATCCTAGTACTACTCTCGCCCAAGCACGCTTAACTTCGGAGTTCTGATGGGATCCGGTGCATTAGTGCTGGTATGATCGCACCCGTCAGAGAAGCGCAAATAAATTGTATATACAGACTTCAGAATGTGTTATTTTGTTTAATAAATATAAAAATAATAGGGAAAATAAAGAAATAAAAAATTAAAAAATTAAAAAATGATGATGAAGACATTTTAAAGGAAAGTTCGGAAAAGAATGTTGTATTATACCATAATCGAAGAAAAGTTGGTTTAAAAAAAACGGATGGGAAAAAATCGAAAAAGGGGTGCAACACGAGGACTTCCCAGGGGGTCACCCATCCTAGTACTACTCTCGCCCAAGCACGCTTAACTTCGGAGTTCTGATGGGATCCGGTGCATTAGTGCTGGTATGATCGCACCCGTCAGAGAAGCGCAAATAAATTGTATATACAGACTTCAGAATGTGTTATTTTGTTTAATAAATATAAAAATAATAGGGAAAATAAAGAAATAAAAAATTAAAAAATTAAAAAATGATGATGAAGACATTTTAAAGGAAAGTTCGGAAAAGAATGTTGTATTATACCATAATCGAAGAAAAGTTGGTTTAAAAAAAACGGATGGGAAAAAAATCGAAAAAAGGGTGCAACACGAGGACTTCCCAGGGGGTCACCCATCCTAGTACTACTCTCGCCCAAGCACGCTTAACTTCGGAGTTCTGATGGGATCCGGTGCATTAGTGCTGGTATGATCGCACCCGTCAGAGAAGCGCAAATAAATTGTATATACAGACTTCAGAATGTGTTATTTTGTTTAATAAATATAAAAATAATAGGGAAAATAAAGAAATAAAAAATTAAAAATTAAAAAATGATGATGAAGACATTTTAAAGGAAAGTTCGGAAAAGAATGTTGTATTATACCATAATCGAAGAAAAGTTGGTTTAAAAAAAACGGATGGGAAAAAAATCGAAAAAGGGGTGCAACACGAGGACTTCCCAGGGGGTCACCCATCCTAGTACTACTCTCGCCCAAGCACGCTTAACTTCGGAGTTCTGATGGGATCCGGTGCATTAGTGCTGGTATGATCGCACCTGTCAGAGAAGCGCAAATAAATTGTATATACAGACTTCAGAATGTGTTATTTTGTTTAATAAATATAAAAATAATAGGGAAAATAAAGAAATAAAAAATTAAAAAATTAAAAAATGATGATGAAGACATTTTAAAGGAAAGTTCGGAAAAGAATGTTGTATTATACCATAATCGAAGAAAAGTTGGTTTAAAAAAAACGGATGGGAAAAAAATCGAAAAAGGGGTGCAACACGAGGACTTCCCAGGGGGTCACCCATCCTAGTACTACTCTCGCCCAAGCACGCTTAACTTCGGAGTTCTGATGGGATCCGGTGCATTAGTGCTGGTATGATCGCACCCGTCAGAGAAGCGCAAATAAATTGTATATACAGACTTCAGAATGTGTTATTTTGTTTAATAAATATAAAAATAATAGGGAAAATAAAAAATTAAAAAATTAAAAAATGATGATGAAGACATTTTAAAGGAAAGTTCGGAAAAGAATGTTGTATTATACCATAATCGAAGAAAAGTTGGTTTAAAAAAAAACGGATGGGAAAAAAATCGAAAAAAGGGTGCAACACGAGGACTTCCCAGGGGGTCACCCATCCTAGTACTACTCTCGCCCAAGCACGCTTAACTTCGGAGTTCTGATGGGATCCGGTGCATTAGTGCTGGTATGATCGCACCCGTCAGAGAAGCGCAAATAAATTGTATATACAGACTTCAGAATGTGTTATTTTGTTTAATAAATATAAAAATAATAGGGAAATAAAGAAATAAAAAATTAAAAAATTAAAAAATGATGATGAAGACATTTTAAAGGAAAGTTCGGAAAAGAATGTTGTATTATACCATAATCGAAGAAAAGTTGGTTTAAAAAAAACGGATGGGAAAAAAAATCGAAAAAGGGGTGCAACACGAGGACTTCCCAGGGGGTCACCCATCCTAGTACTACTCTCGCCCAAGCACGCTTAACTTCGGAGTTCTGATGGGATCCGGTGCATTAGTGCTGGTATGATCGCACCCGTCAGAGAAGCGCAAATAAATTGTATATACAGACTTCAGAATGTGTTATTTTGTTTAATAAATATAAAAATAATAGGGAAAATAAAGAAATAAAAAATTAAAAAATTAAAAAATGATGATGAAGACATTTTAAAGGATAGTTCGGAAAAGAATGTTGTATTATACCATAATCGAAGAAAAGTTGGTTTAAAAAAAAAACGGATGGGAAAAAAATCGAAAAAGGGTGCAACACGAGGACTTCCCAGGGGGTCACCCATCCTAGTACTACTCTCGCCCAAGCACGCTTAACTTCGGAGTTCTGATGGGATCCGGTGCATTAGTGCTGGTATGATCGCACCCGTCAGAGAAGCGCAAATAAATTGTATATACAGACTTCAGAATGTGTTATTTTGTTTAATAAATATAAAAATAATAGGGAAAATAAAGAAATAAAAAATTAAAAAATTAAAAAATGATGATGAAGACATTTTAAAGGAAAGTTCGGAAAAGAATGTTGTATTATACCATAATCGAAGAAAAGTTGGTTTAAAAAAAACGGATGGGAAAAAAATCGAAAAAGGGGTGCAACACGAGGACTTCCCAGGGGGTCACCCATCCTAGTACTACTCTCGCCCAAGCACGCTTAACTTCGGAGTTCTGATGGGATCCGGTGCATTAGTGCTGGTATGATCGCACCCTGTCAGAGAAGCGCAAATAAATTGTATATACAGACTTCAGAATGTGTTATTTTGTTTAATAAATATAAAAATAATAGGGAAAATAAAGAAATAAAAAATTAAAAAATTAAAAAATGATGATGAAGACATTTTAAAGGAAAGTTCGGAAAAGAATGTTGTATTATACCATAATCGAAGAAAAGTTGGTTTAAAAAAAACGGATGGGAAAAAAATCGAAAAAGGGGTGCAACACGAGGACTTCCCAGGGGGTCACCCATCCTAGTACTCTCTCGCCCAAGCACGCTTAACTTCGGAGTTCTGATGGGATCGGGTGCATTAGTGCTGGTATGATCGCACCCGTCAGAGAAGCGCAAATAAATTGTATATACAGACTCAGAATGTGTTATTTTGTTTAATAAATATAAAAATAATAGGGAAAATAAAGAAATAAAAAATTAAAAAATTAAAAAAGATGATGAAGACATTTTAAAGGAAAGTTCGGAAAAGAATGTTGTATTATACCATAATCGAAGAAAAGTTGGTTTAAAAAAAAACGGATGGGAAAAAAATCGAAAAAGGGGTGCAACACGAGGACTTCCCAGGGGGTCACCCATCCTAGTACCTACTCCGCCCAAGCACGCTTAACTTCGGAGTTCTGATGGGATCCGGTGCATTAGTGCTGGTGATCGCACCCGTCAGAGAAGCGCAAATAAATTGTATACAGACTTCAGAATGTGTTATTTTTTTAATAATATAAAAAATAATAGGGAAAATAAAGAAATAAAAAATTAAAAAATTAAAAAATGATGATGAAGACATTTTAAAGGAAGTTCGGAAAAGAATGTTGTATTATACCAATCGAAGAAAAGTTGGTTTAAAAAAAAACGGATGGGAAAAAAATCGAAAAAGGGGTGCAACACGAGGACTTCCCGGGGGTCACCCATCCAGTATACTCTCTCGCCCAAGCACGCTTAACTTCGGAGTTCTGATGGGATCCGGTGCATTAGTGCTGGTATGATCGCAACCCGTCAGAGAAGCGCAATAAATTG